>NC_057791.1:8144344-8176076 GCF_014905175.1 Aphidius gifuensis | reverse complement strand
CGTATAAGTAAATATTAAAGTGTTTTTGAGAAAGGTTATACACCAAACTTTACTACGGAAGTTTTTACAATTAAGGAAGTAAAAAATACGGATCCAGTCACATATAAACTCATCGATTATGAAGACCATGAAGAAGAATTAACAAAAGTTAAATATCCTGATATTTATTTGATTGAACAGATAGTGGAAAAACGTGGCGATAAATTGTATGTGAAATGGTTAGGATTTGGAGACACACACAATAGTTGGATAAATAAATCAGACCTGTAGAAAAAAAAATGTATGATAATATCTGAATAAATAAATAAAACTTGTGAAAATATGTTTATTATCTTTTCATTTAATAACCCCATGGTACAGTATGCGTCGTATCTGGTAACAATTGTCTCTTATCATCTAACCAACTTAGAGCTATTTTCTTTTGTGCTATTGTATTGACTTTATGTATCTTATTTCTAATTAAATATTGAGTTTTTGTTAATAATACATGATCGAAAAGACAATTTTTATAATTCTCGAAAGTGATTACTTTCAAAGTTGAACTTTTAACACCTTTAGCATTTTTAGTATCTTTTTCTTCTCCAAGAACACGAAATGTATAAAGTTTTGCTCTCAAACAAATAAACTCAATCATAATTTCTCCACAGCTTCCATCTTTCATAAGGCCAAGTACTTTTTTATTTACACAAGGCATTCCAAAAATATTGTCTTGAGAATAATCAGAAGTATCAAATTTTTCTAAACTTTTTTTCATTTCTCCATAAATATTAAAATTAAAATTATATAGTGAACTATCTGTATCATGATACATTAATTTTGCATTATTACCGAATTCAGATTTAATATAATTATAATGAAAATCATAAAGACATGTTTTTGATATATCAAGTATAGCGAATCTTACGTAAACGGGTTCATTAAAATTAATTTTTGTTCGATTCATTTCAATAATTACAATATCTTTTCCAAATACTGTAAGACTATGAAAATTCGGTTGTTGAATATAATATTTAGCACCATATCTTTTGTCCCATTTGGTAACCATTTTAACATCTTTCTGTTTTCTCACATTTTCAATACATTTTCCATATACAGAGTTATTGAGAAGTCTGTAATAATCTTTTTCAAATTGAGTTGTTGCCTCTTATCTTTTTTTTGTATTGATATCTATATTTTCTTTTAGCCGAGGTGATTGTTTAAATTTAAGAACTCGATGTATTTTCAATAATGTCATTCCTAGTTTTAGATATTGTTTGAGATTTGTATAGTGAATAATGTATTTTTGTTATGGAAAAAATGTCGTCATGAGTTTGCATTGTTTGGAATTGGGTGGTATTCTATGTTCTGGACATAATGGAAGATCTTGATGAAGTTCGTGAAGCTCTTGAAGATATTCCAAGTCTACTTCATAAATATAGCCTGTAAAAGAGTCGTCAGGTGTTGATAAAATGTCTTCTACAAACCATTGATTATTATCCTATTCAAAGCTACCATATGGAAGATGTTGTGACATTACCATTCCATATAAGTTGTTGGCTTTTGCATATTTGTTAGAGCACACAGCTACTCACCTCGTATTCCTTTTTCAATGAATAGAAGTTGTTCAACATCTGTTAATAGTTCCAACTCTATACCAGTACATTTCAGCATACAATCTCATGAAAATCCAGGTGTTGTGTAATAATAAAGTGGATCCAAGTTATATGATGACAAAAAATTTTTACGGAAATTTTCAAAAATATCAGCCAATAAAAAAACATCGGTAGCTAAATAAAGATCTGAGTAGCCACCAAGTGTTGTAATTCCAATATTAATCCAAACTATTTGAGCATGTTCATAATCATCATTTGAAATGTTACTATCGTTCAATCTTGAATAAAATTTCTCAATCGGAGGTAATTTTGTATCTTCCAGTCTTTCCCAGTTGCTCATGTATTTATATGGGAATACTCCTTTTCTTTTAGAAATTGAATTTCTTCTGGATCTTCACAATAATGTCTGGTAATTTTTTTACCGCAATTAGCTAAGTTTGTAGCCAGTTTATCAAGACTAGTTGCCATGAATCTGTACGAGTCGATGAATCTTAAATTTACTAGTCGGCTACCTCTTTCATTTGAACATGGATACTTAACTTCTTTTGTAAATGCTATATATTTTTCTTTATTAAAATCGGTAAAATTCTAATTGAACCTTCGAAAATGTTTGCTAGAGGTTTCAAAAAGAAATGTGAATCATAACCTGAGAGATTATAAAACACTACCGGTATTGTGTGTGAATCTGTATAGTTAACATTACATCCAGGATGTAATGTTATATTCGCTGCTCCACGATAATGACCATTGAAATGGCAGTGATCACGATGTTTAATGTCTGTAGGATTGAATTCTTTTTCACAAATTTGACATATTTTAGCTGATTGAAAATCTATGATTTGATCTTGAGTTAGAGGCTCCATTGGCACTGGATTATCTAGAATATTATTCACTCGTTGAGTTCTCTTTTGAAGTTCTTTGATAAACCATTCTATACAATCAGGACCACGACGAGTCATAAATTCTGACAGAAAATTATCATATGTACAGTGAAAATAATATGCAGCACTGTATGGTACATGAATATGTACTGTTTTATTCTTTCCAGGTACTAAAATACATTCAAGATCTGCATAGATGACAAATGGTGCTGGCTCTTTGAATCGGTGATTTTTAAATTTCAATATATTTTCACTTTCTTCAGGTAAAATCATTCTCACTTCATTATTATTTTCACAGTCAGTTAAATGTTTTTCATATGAATTTTGAATTTTGAAATGACAGAGACAACGATCACATAACCACTTACTGCTTGAGATTTTCTATAATGGATGATATATTTTCCTTTTGAATAAAACCACACAATGGAGATCATATAAGTTTTCAATCTTAAAATAATAACGATCAGTTCATCATTTTTTATGATTATTCTTCGAAATTTGTGAACTGACAAGTCGTGATAAATTTTGTATACATGCAAAGTGAAATATTGGTTCGTCAATGGATAATCTACTAATTATAATAAGTAAATGGATTGTAGGTTTTGATGATTCATGTTTACCTAAATACACTGGTGCTATTTCACATTTTTTATTATCATCAATACTGTAAATGTTTATTGACAGATCATTCATAAGCTCAAATTTTGAAATGTCACGTAACATTATTGGAAAATTTATCCCATCATAATTTAATACATTACGAAAATTAGGATACGATGAGACTCGATCACCATGTAATTGAGTCAGATACAAAGCTGCTGTGACAGCATACAAAAAACAGTACTCATCGTTATTTTTTATATTCACAACTAGTTTTTTTGCTTGAATCGTTATTGGTACTTTGATATACGTTGATATACCACCCTTCAATGGTTCATAACGATAAATATTGATCATCAAATTAATAATTGCTCTTAATGTCCAAAAAACAATTAGGAACATTCCAGTACATTTTAGAACATTATAGAACATTTGAGAATGTTCTGAAATATTTTAGAACATTTCAAGGTCGTTCATTCAGTATAAAAGAGAAATGAGCTACGCCTGTAGCATCAGATAACAGTCACAGAGTATCAATCGAAAGAAGAAAAAATAATTAAAAGTAAGTTTTATAATTTTGGGTTCTCATTTTTAATTTCAATAAAAAAATAAATAAAATAATTAAATTAATAAATTTTTTACAGAAAATGGATTCATTGATAAAAATAAATGAAGTTGCCTGCTTCAATAAACAATTACCATTGAAGAAGATGATTGGTTTGACTCCTGCGGTTGATTATCAAATTACAAATTTAAGAAGAGCAAACACTAAATATGAAATGAAAGTAATTGCAGCAATCGGTAATAAATTCGAAGTTTTTCTACCAAACAGAATCTCAATATTCCTGGAAACCGAGTCTGAATTTGAAAAACTGAAAGCTCTCGCTGATGAAAATCATCTTTTCATACACACTTATGCACGAAATTCAAATATATGTCAATGTGAATTCATTATTTAAAAAATTGAATCATTACTTTATGATTGTAAAAAAAAAAAAAAAACTAAAATGTTAACTGTTTAAATGAATAATAAAAAATATTTATGATTAATTAATTGTTTTAATTATTAACAACCTTTTCAGAACAATTTAGAACATTGTAGAACAATTTAGAACATTATAGAACAATTTAGAACATTATAGAACAATTTAGAAGAATATAGAACAATTTAGAATATTTTATAACATTATAGAACAATTTAGAACATTGTAGAATACTATAGAACAATTTAGAACATTGTAGAATATTATAGAACAATTTAGAACATTGTAGAACAATTTAGAACATTATAGAACAATTCAGAACATTTTAAATCAATTTAGATGATTGTAGAACAATTTACAACATTGGAGAACATTTTATAACATTGAAAAACAATTTAGAATATATTAAAATAGTATTAAAAAGAAATGCTTACCTTATATATTTTTTTTTATTGATTAATCTATTGATTTTTCATTTATCCAATTTATTCATATAATAATAATAATAATCAATCAATGAAAACATGACTTGTTTTTATTTTATTTTGAATGTTCATTGAAATTTATTAGAAAATATCGATTTATGTAGCTTGTTTACTAAAATTTCAGTCAGAAAGCATAGCACATTCCAAAAGTAAGAAGGGGAAATATTGATTTTTAGAATGATGAAATAAGGGGTAGCAGCAACGTTACACATTCCAGGTCGCTGAGAAAGATATTTCCCTCTCTTACTTTTGGAATCTACCATGCTTTCTGACTCTGAAATTCCAGTAAACAAGCTACGCAATACTCTCCATTGTGTAGCAGGCTCGTTTGCTACAACATTTAAAGTAAGAAGGATAGCAGATTTCGAAAGTGAATTGGAGAAATATCGATTTTTTTAGGATAATGAAATGACGAGTAGCAGCAATCCCGGGTTACTGAAAAGGATATATCTCTCTCTCACTCTCGAAATACCTATCCTTTTTTCAATTTGAATATTATAGTTTCATACGCAATAAAATATATATCCGATTCTTCCTTTTTTCAACGTCTTTAAAATTAAAAACTTTTGAAGAAAAAAATAATCTGGAATACTATTTATTGCGTATAAATACGTTTACTATAATATTCAAAGTAGTAAAAAATTGAGTATTTCAAGAGTTAGAAAGGGAAATATTACTTTTAAAAATAACGAAAAGTTGATCGATAACGAAATATTCTAGATCGTTCTATAATGATCTCAATTGTTCTAAATTGTTCTACATTGTTCTAAATTGTTCTATATCCTTCTAAAATGTTCTAAATGTTTGGAAATTAAATTATCAACAAAAATCATCAATAAAAATAAATAATGAAAATGATAATACAAATCAAAAAGACAGAGAACATGCGTTAGGAATGTTGAGACCATCATGAATGTCAGGCACGTTATGAATATCATTGTCAGTATCAAATCGTCAAGAAAGTCTTGATACATTTTTAAATATGTCACAATCAAATGGTATTAATTCTTTTATCAATTGAACGTCTGATTTAAGGATGCATCAATTATGACACATTATACACATCAAGACCCTTTTTTTTAAAT
This sequence comes from Aphidius gifuensis, assembly GCF_014905175.1. NCBI lineage: Eukaryota > Metazoa > Arthropoda > Insecta > Hymenoptera > Braconidae > Aphidius > Aphidius gifuensis. The sequence goes on along the minus strand of NC_057791.1, from coordinate 8,170,450 downwards.
ACATCAACAACAGATATGATAAAATTAATGAAAACGAAAATAGCAATAATAAATTTATTAACAATGGATTGAAATATTCACAATGTAACGATGACATTGGTGATCGTTTAGCAATGGCTGTTTCACAAATTTCAACTGAATCAATGATGCAAATAAGTATGTTTAGTGATGTTTCTGGAAGTAATCCATCTTCTAAAGATTAGTTAAATAATTTAAATGGTAAAATTGATGATAGATTATTACAGTAATACTCTTACTAATACAAATAATACTTTTACGTCTAAATCGTTGAATGTATTGGGCAAAAAAAAATAATGATACTTTCACTGAATCATTGAATGTTTTCAATGGTAAAAATTTGAGACTTTAACTTTATTTAAAAAAAAAAAATTATGCCACATTCACTGAACTAGTTGATGTTTTATCAACAAAACATGACAAAATTGTTGATACACGTTTATTAAATAATATGTCAAATTGTCAATAGAAAATATAATGAGACATTCACGGAATTATTAGATAGTTTGTCAAAAAAAAAAAAAATTATAATGAAACATTTACATCAAGTGAATTAACAAGTGCATTATCAACACCATTAGTTAGAAAATCATTAATTGCTAATGCTACATATGATACTGATTTGCCCCATCATCGAAACTATGCATTGTAACAACAGATTCCGACTCGTATTATTATTTAGAAGAAAATCGAAACATTAATGACAGTATTCATTTACAACTATCTCCAAACTAAACATTTAACTGTCCTAAAAATCAAGATGATGATGATTGTAATGATAAAAATACGACATTTAGATTTTCCAGATGTTACATCAATAAATCGTTGACACTTGGCCTACATTTTATTAGAAAATTGAAATAATTATTGACTGACAATTAAAAAAATAATTCAAACTTAAAAATTCAAATTAATCAATTAATTGATTCAACTATAATTAATTGTATATATGAACACAAAAAAAAAAAAAAAAAAAAAAACTCATTGAACTTGATGGAAAAAAAAAATAAACGAATGCAACATGTGACTTTGTGCATTCTACTTACTAGCACCATTTCTGGTGATAATATGCACTGGCTTGTTCCGATTGCTCCATTCCGCGAGCTTCAACAGCTGCCTATGCTAAAAGCAGCACACAATGTGATGTCACAACCTCCTTATGAAACTTCATGAGAATAAATAATAAATTGATTCGTCAACGTATGAAAAAAAATATATTATTATTTAAACTTTACAAAAAGATGTGATATCATAACAAAAAAAAAAACCTAGTTTTTTTTACAAAAAGATGTGGTACAAAAAAAAGTCAAGAATTCAATATATTTTCAATGCATATAATTAAGTCTGAACTGTTGACAAAATTTTAAACTTGACCCCACCTGGTTTAATATATATAATATATAAATGATATTTAAATTGGGAAAAAAAGGTGGGGTCAAGTTTAAATTGTGAGCTGCAGTCGCGAAAGTTTCATAAAATACTCATTGAAAGACTTTTGATTTGTTTTAATTGGTACTGCAACTATTAATTTTTTACCTTGAAATTAATGAGTGAAAAACATTCATATTTTTTTTATTAACTTGGAATCATTGGATCTTAAATGATCAGAATACTTTGTACTAATTTGTTCTACAAACATTGAATTTTTACCTTATAAACAACAAAAAAAATATATATATTTACTCCAAAATGTTTATATGCAATCGCGTGGGATTTTCTCAATTAAATGCTTATCTATTTGGAAGAAAAGAGCAGAAGCTGATTTTCACTAATGAACTCGGTATTCGTACATCAATAATAATAATACGATATTGTAAATTAATATTTGGAGTAAACTATTTCTTTTTGATTTTTTATAGAAGTACAAATTCTTTTTGTTTCCTCAAAGAAAAAGACGTTTGCTTATTTATTTACGTACTGATAATAACAGAATTTATGAGCAGGCAATGGCAGACAATAGATGGAAAAAAATCGTTGAATGAAAATTATTTATCAACAATTGCATGGGGCTTATTATTTTTTATGAGAAAGACATATGAGCTACATGATTTTACTTTACAATCTATGTTATTGTTATTGAGGTGTCTATTTTTTTTTATTGATGCAAATTATAGCCTTTGATCTTTTCTTTAAAATAGATAAGAAACAAATAAAAAAAGAATTTATCATTAAATGCACCATGCGTCTGTATATTGTATAAACATTTTGGAGTGATTTTTTTCTTTTTTTGTCGTCATTCTCCAAGTGAAAATTCCGATGTTGATAGTCCAAATTAATACAAAATAATTCTGATCATTTAGCAACTTTTTCCATGATTCTGAGTTAATTAGAAAAAAATTGAACCATCCTCTAACCTTTTAATAAGGAGTAAATAAAATTTATGCAACAAATTATTATAAATTAATACAAATCAAAAAGGCTTCCAATGAGTATTTTAAAACGGTTCCGTTTCCGTGGGCTGGGCTTACGTATTTTATAAGGCATCGTCAAATATTATTTGTAAATTAATTTTTCCTCTAATTGAAAATTTCTTTTCTTTTTTTTTTTGTGATTCACACCACATGATGACGTGTCATTGGCATTTGGCATATAGCAATAGCAACAACTAGTAATAATGAATAAATTAAATATATAAATACTCGCAATTAAATTCATCTATACTACAGAACGCCTGATGGTAATGGTTACCGACTGATTACCATGGCGCTGCAAGGCGCGATGTAGACTGACAGAAAATGGATTCTTGCCCAGATCCGTTACTGGATCTGACGTCTAAACTCTATGTTTTTTTCTTCGACTCCATACCTTACCCACGCCTTAAGATGTTTACACATCAAAAACGTTGATATTCATTTGTTTTGCGACTGTTTTATTTTAAAGTTTTGAAATTCTATCTATAGTCTATAATTCAATTAAAAAAATAATTTGATAAAATTCTAATTATAAAATTCTAGATCTTGGATTTTAGTCTCGACAATTTCAGTGGTATTTTTTTTTTTAGTGTAGGATATTTTGAACACGAAAAACGCTCCTGATTTTATATTGTTTGTTAGTGTAAAACTTTAGAAAACTGGCTGCACAGCTAAGCATAAAGTTTTTATATATTTTTACTTTCATTGTTATGAATAATTTATTTTAAATATTTTACATATTTGATTCAATAACTTATTTTTTTCAGATTGAATTTGTTAAATATTTTTAAAAAAGTATTGATAACAATAAAAGTAAAAATATATAAAAACTTTATGTTTAGCTGTGCAGCCAGTTTTCTGAGGTTTGATACTAAAAAATAATATAAAATCAGTAGCGTTTTCTGTGTTAAAAATATCCTACACTAAAATACCACTGAAATTGTCGAGACTAAAATCCAAGATCTAAAATTGAAGATTTAAAATTTCATTAATTTATTTTTTTTTAAATTCTAAATCTTTAGTTTTAGTCTTGAATAGTATACTATAATATAGCATTTTTATCACAGCTAAACATAAAAGTTTTGCAACGAAATGTAGACAAAAACTGGAATTTGTCGAACCATTTGATTTTAGGCATAATCACGAAAAAACATTTTAAGAAATACATATTAATAATATGGTCAAACTAAGCAAGAGACCAGCTCGTTACAATATAAAAAATTAACAATTAAAAAAAAGAAGATGGTAACAATTCAAATGGTGCATTAAAAAATCTTTAAGTTGTTTTACATAAATCAGATGATGTTGTTAATGAAACGGACACACCAATCGTCAGTACTGATTTTTATAGAGTCCTGTGATAGAGAGACAAAATCATTTCGTAATAAGGCATCGTTAAAGTCTGATCAAAATTATTCGAGTCTTAGTTGATAAAATCATTTAGGCTAAAATTATTCAAGTTGTTCTGTTGATGAAATTGCTATTAGAAAATTAAAAAATCAATAAAGATTGTGTCAGAAACTCGGGACGTAGTAAAAAAAAAAATCTCTCATTGATAAAAAAAATATCTCATCAAGTCCTTTCGAAAATTATAAACAAGAAACAGCAACCACCAGCAGGTAAGATCTTTTCAATCTTCAAAATAAATATTATTTTTTACTGTCATTGATTTTTTTTTTTTAAAGATTTATATCTAATTACTCTGCCCAACATGCCATATATATTCATTATATACATTATCTATAGTGTTGTTTGCACTAAATTTTTTTTTTCTAATTGTAAAATATATATTTTTTTTTAGTGTTGAAAACGTTGAATTAAATAACATTTATGACAAAAAAAATAATCCAAGTATAAACGATGGTCCAAAATTAATTAAGTCATTTGTTGAAATGCTTAATTTGGAAGATGATAAAAAGTCAACAACACTCGCTGATAGAGCAATCATCAAAGAAATGACTCATTTAGTCATATCGACAATAATGAATCTAAAACAAGATCCACCACCGGCTAATATTTTTTTTTTATTATCGGAAAAAAAAACTTTTATTATTTTTTTTTTTGAAAAGCTTCATATCTAATTACCCAACAAATCATATATAATCTTTATATACATTATTTTTAGTGTTGTTTGCATTATATATTTTTTTTCAATTTTAAAATATATATTTTCTTTTAGCGTTAAGAGAATGAAGTATCAAGTAATATATGTAGGGAAGATCATGGACAAGGAACAATTCATGTATCAACATCACCAACAGCCATAATTTGTTCTCATTTTTAATTTGTTACAGCTAATGACAAAAATTTTGTGATAAGAGAAAAGAAAGTTGATCGGCGTATCACAGTTGCTTTACCAAAACAAATTAATTCACCACGAGTGACACATTGAAACAGTGAAATAACGTGAAAAAATATTAAAATGTAAAACAATTAATAATTGAAACATTAAACTGTCTTTTTTTTTACTCTTGTGTTAATTATTCTTTTGAAGCTTTATAATTCAGAAATAAACATTTATAATTATCTTCATTTTTTGCTTTGAGTCATTTTTTTAATATTTCAAACTTTGAACTATGTATTCAAATGTTCATTTATTTAGTATTTAATTTTAAGTTCTGAACTGATAATTGAGGGTAGGATTTATGTATTTAATTCTTCATCAGAGAATTTTTAAGATTGATTCATATTATTACTATTTTTTTCATATAAACACCATCTTGAGTTTCATGATATTTACGTTGAAAATCTACACTGTCAAATTACTCATTGAACATTCTGGAAACGGCATCATAAATTTTCTATAAACTATTGACACTAAAAATCAATATAACTTCTACTGGTTCAAGCTTTCCGATTACATATATTTCGAAAAGTGTTTTATTTTCAGTTTTCAAAGAAAGTGAAGTAGGTTGAGCATGAAAGATTCGAACCTGATCCCAACCGTTCCTTTTGAAACCTCGGCAAAATGAATTGATTGAATTATTCCTAGACACATCAAAATCGACTAAAACTACGGGGAAGTAGTTCAACAGATTACGCAATGATTTCCGGTTAGTATGATGTGTTTATAAAATTTGTGAAAAATTATTGAGGGATACTAGTAGATTGACATTTGAGGAAGTCAAGCGTAGAGCAGAAAGAGCTTAGTCTCAAAATTATCCAGAACGCTCGACATCACTACAAGACTTGGGTGAGTTACTCCAGACAGAAAAAGGAAAGGCAATGCTGAAAAATATGATAATGTGTGGCGGTGCCAACTGCCCAAACTGCAATTTCACCAGTGAATGCACAAACAGTACCTGACCGATATCCAATTCCACATATACATGACTTTGCAGAGCATCTAAACAATAAAAAAGTATTTACAACAATTGATTTAGTTCGTGCATATCATCAAATTCTAATGGCTGAAGAGGATATATAAAAAACTGCTGTCAGCACACCAATAGGTCTACTGGAATATGTCTACATGCCGTTTGGACTTCGTAATGCAAGTCAAACATTTCAACGACATATGGGATCCATTCTTAGAGATCTTGACTTTGCTCACTGTTATCTTGATGACCTCTTAATTGCATCAGAAACACCAGAGCAACATCTAGAGCATCTCCAAATAGCCTTCTCACGTTTGAGACAATACAACTTAACTATTAACGTCAACAAGTGTCAATTTGCTCAAACAGAAGTACTATTCCTGAGATATAAGGTAAATAAAAATGGCTGTCAACCTCCAGAAGATCGGGTGTCAGCTATCAATGAATACAAGTTACCAGAGACCATTTGTGAACTTCGCAAATTCTTGGGACTGATAAATTATTATCGTCGTTGTATTCTACATGCAGCACAACTTTAAGCACCTCTCAATGACTTTTTAACAAACTCCAAGAAAAATGACATAAGAAAAGTACCTTGGACAGATAAAACAATAAAAGCATTTCACGACTGCAAGAGAAGTTTATCAGAAGCAACAATATTAACTCACCCCAGTATGAATGCACCACTTGCTTTAATAACTGACGCATCTGACGTAGCTATTGGAGCAACACTTGAACAACAAAAAAATAGCATTTGGGAACCACTCGGATTTTTCTCTCGAAAACTGTCTAAGACTGAGAAAAATTACAGTGTGTATGACCGAGAATTGTTGGCAATCTATGAAGCTATCAAGCACTTCAGGCATATACTGGAGTCTCGTCAATTCATAGTGAAAACTGATCACAAAGCACTTATTCATGCTTTTAAACAAAAGCCTGAAAAAGCATCACCAAGACAATTGAGACATCTTGATTACATCGCTCAATTTACAACTGAAATTATGCACGTAGCTGGTGATGAAAACATAGTTGCAGATGCATTATCTCGTCTTAATGAGATATCTATGCCTACAACTTGCAATCTTGAAGAAATACAAACAGCTCAAGAAGAAGACACTGAACTTGAAAACATCCTCGAAGAAAATAACTCTTTACAACTGCAATTGGTACGATACGAACCAAACATTGCAATTTATTGTGATATTTCAACTGGATATATCCGATCTTATGTACCAGAGAAATTACGAAAACAAATTTTCAACTCAATACATGGTCTTTCACATCCAAGTGGTCGTTTCACTAGTTGGTCTCGTCTTTGTTTACCTTGTCAGAAATCTAAAATAATTCGACATAACAGGTCAAACCAAACAAAATAGCTATGCCAGATGGTCGTTTTGACCATGTACATATCGACATTGTTTACATGCCACTAGTAAATGGTTATCGTTATTGTCTCACTATGATTGACAGATTTTCACGTTGGCCAGAGGCAGTACCAATGGAAGATATGACAGCCGATACAGTCGCAACATTATTCTGGACACATTGGATTTCCAGATTTGGTTGTCCAAAAATAATTACCACTGACCAAGGCTCACAATTTGAATCAAGTTTATTCACTCCACTTGGTAATTTAGTGGGTGCCAAAAGAGCCAGAACAACAGCATATCATCCACAAGCAAATGATATAATAGAACGCTGGCATCGTTCACTCAAAGCAGCATTAATGTGTCATCCAGATGAACCATGGACTGAATTATTACCAACAATATTATTGGGTTTAAGAACCTGCTTCAAAGAAGATTTAAAAGCATTAGCGGCAGAAATGTCATATGGTACATCATTACGTTGACCTAATGAATACTTTACCAACGAAGACATGCCAGCAGATCCACAAATATTTATTGAAAAATATCGACAATAAATGCGCAAGTTACGTCCAGTTCCAGCAGCACATCACATTAAAAGCAGTATGTTTGTGCTCAAGGACTTATATACTTGCTCACATGTATTAATACGAACCGATGCAGTTTCGTCAACCTCTTGAACCTCCTTACACTGGACCATATGAAGTCCTAAAAAGGATGACTGATAGATTATTCGAGTTAGAAATTAATGACAAATTAGTTAATATTTCTGTTGACAGATTAAAGCCTGTGTTTTTAGCCAAAGAAGATAATCCAAAGCAACTTCAACAAAACCAGATGAATCTAAATCAACAACAACAATTGGAGATGACACCTAGACCTGTCAAAACATATGGAAATAAAAAAAAAGTAACATTTGCTCCTAATATTCGTGACAAATTCTTTGGAAGGGGAGTGGATGTGGCGGTGCCAACTGCCCAAACTGCAATTTCACCAGTTCCAAAGATGATGACGACTGATCTAGGAAATTCTCATCTAGGAACATTAAAGCGTCCGCGCAAAGAGACTCTTGTCGCAAGAGATATATTTTAGTTGTAAACTAGACTACACTTGTAGCCTAACGTTTTATGTAATTCGAATCTCTTTATTCTATCACTTTTGATATTCTGATAATAAAGGTACCTCATTATTATTCCTAAAATAATATATAGTCTAGAGTTGTTTATTTACCTAGTAATAATCCCAACCCTATAAACTATAAATAGCGCTCAAGAGCGCCCTCTACAATAAAAAAAACATATATTTAGACGCTCTTGATCTGCCAATATTTTATATTCATAAATAGAGGCTCAAGAGCGCCCTCTACAATAATAAAAAAATATATTTAGACCATCTTGACCTGCCATTTTTTTTTTTACAATAAATGAAGGTTTAATATGAATATTTATTACTGTAGGGGGCGCTCCTGAGCCTCTATTCACGAATATAAAATATTAGCAGGTCAAGAGCGTCTCAATCTATATTTTTTTTATCGTTTACAGCGGAAAAAAAAAGTAAATGTTACGTTTTCCAAGATAAAACTGGTGAGATAAATGGTTGGAAAACGCCGTTTTTAGAGATACAAATTTCAAAATAGAATCTTCGAAGGGAGGGACCTGCCATTTTTTTTTTTTACGATAAATGAAGGTTTAATATGATTTTTTATTATAGTAGGGGGCGCCTTTATGCTTCTATCTAAAAAATAAATTGTCAGTGGCAAATGAGCGCCTGCAGGGCGCGACTGGAATACCATATGATTCTGAGTTTATACTAACCTACCAATTTTTTTTTTCTTTCATAAAGGCTTAAGTGCGCCCCCTACAATAATAAAAACAATTAAGACGCTCTCGACTTTCCAATATTTTATATTAATGAATAGGGGCTCAAGAGAGCTCTCTACAATAATAACAGCATATATTTAGACGCTCTTGACCCGCTAATATTTTATATCAATAAATAGGGGCTTAAGATCGCCCTCTACACGAAGAAAAAAAAAGATAGATATTACCAAAAACAAAGATAAAATTTACATTTTTAAAAGTAAATTTAGTGACAAATTATAAAAAAAAATAAATATTACGTTTTTTGCAATTAACTATGAGAAAACGCAGAAATTATCTTTTTGAAAGCTAAAAACCAATAAGCTAAGATTCACAATAGAGAAAGATAAAAGTTAACGTATTCATAGTAAATAAAAACTTTGACATTGACTACGTTGAAACGTGAAAAAAATGCTGTAGAGAGATGAATAAAAACTTTTTGAAAAGATAAAAAAAATTTTTTTGAAACGGTAAAAAAATCTTTTCTAAAAAAGTAAAAAAGTATTTTCGGTTTACCACAGACGTAATATATGATGTTACCTTCTTTTTATTATTTTTTTTTTGTTTCTAACTGTTTCGACCAGGATTCGAACCTACGACTCTACCTAAACCTATATTATATCTATGGTTTTGAACCTTGTGCGCTATCCCCCTAAGCTATCGCCCGTTACTATAAAAGGTTGAAAATTTTCGTCCTTATCAATAATGACTTTCGATGAATACGAGGAAATGGTTTTTTTGAGTTCTAAAGTATATAAATCAAAAGTATATAGTTCAAAAATAGAAATCTAACCGATTATTCGAAATTTTGAAATTTATTTCACTTGATTTAGCTAGAATGAGTAGACGATGAAATCAAAAAAATCGATTCATGAATTTTATAATAAATCCCAAGCCATATCATGCAACTATTTCAATTTATTTAGGCAATTATATCTGAAAAATCCATAGAGATTTGTGAGGAATTTATAACTTTTCCTTAGGTACTGCATTTCTTTAGGGTTTTTCTGATTTGTTCAACATATAAAATACATGTAGTTTTTTATTTTTTAAAAATAAAAATGTCCAAAAAAAAGTAGTAGCTAAGTAAAGAATGTAGCTGAGGAATTGAGGCTGCCGAAAAATTGTAATCATAGGAAATAATGTTGCTCATAATATAACTTTTTGGCAACCTCAATTCCTTAGCTTTAGCTACATTCTTTCCTTGGCTACTGCCTTTCCTTGGACATTTTCATTTATTTTATAAATAAAATACATGTAAATTTATTTTTTAAAAATAAAAATGTCCAAGGAAAAGCAGTAGCTAAGGAAGAGATGTAGCTAAGAAATTAAGGTTGCCAAAAAATTATATTTCAAGCAAAATTATAAAATAAAAAGCTACATGTAATTATTTTTATAAAATAAAATGTCCAAGGAAAAGCAGTAGCTAAGGAAGAGATGTAGCTAAGAAATTAAGGTTGCCAAAAAATTATATTTCAAGCAAAATTATTTCCTCTAAACATAATTTTTGGGCAACCTCAATTCCTTAGCTACATTTTTTCCTTAGCTACTGCTTTTTCTTGGAGATTTTTATTTTAAAAATAAATGAAAATGTCCGAGGAAAAGCAGTAGCTAAGGAGAAGATGTAGCTAAGGAATTGAGGTTTCCAAAAAATTATAATTGGTTGGATCTTTTGTTGGATCTCTTAAAGATTCTATATAATTATAATGAAAGTTAAAAAGACATGTTTTTAATATATCATGTATTGAAAATCCTACATAGATTGGTTTATTGAAATTAATTTTTGTTCGATTCATTTCCACAATAACAATATCTTCCCCGAATACTGTTAGAGTATGAAAATTTGGTTGTTGAATATAATATTCAGCACCGTATTCATTTTCCTACCTAATAACCATTTTTAAATCTTTTTGTTTTCTTACATTTTTGATAAACTTTCCATATACGGCATTATTTCGAAGTTTATAGCAATTTTTTTCGAATTGCTTCTTGTCTTTTTTAGGTATTCAAATCTATGTTTTTTTTAACCAAGGTCGTTTAAATTTGAGAACGCTATGAATTTTAGATAATTTTTCTACCGAGTTTCAAATACTACTTGAGATTTTCTATAATGGATGATGTATTTTTCTTTTGAACAAAAACACACAATGGAGATCATATAAGTTTTCAATCTTATAATGATAACGATCAGTTCATCATTTTTTATGATTTTTTTTTGAAATTTGTGACTGACAAGTCGAGATAAATTTGGTATTAAAGCAAAATGAAATATTGGATCATCAATTGACAATTTACTATTCATATCAAATCGATGAATTGTTCGATACTTATCATTGTTTATTATTATCATTGATACTGTAGACATGAAAGACATTGATAGACGATTCATAACCTCAACTTTTAAACTGTCACGTAACATTATTAGAAAATCTATCCCATTATATCTTAAAACTGTTCTTAAATCAACATTTATCAATCTCTAATTTGGTGTTATTTGATAGAAAAGTAACCTTAACTTGCCATTCCTTATTTGTTTTAAGTTTCGAATAAATGAAAGAAAAAATTTTAATTATTTTTCAAAAGAAAAATAGAATCAATTTTGCAATTTTACTTCTTGATATCCGTTGCAATGACAAAATTATGCATGCTGAATTTTAATAATAGACCACCCGCAATTTAGTCGTCATGCTTTGATGCTGGATCATGTGGCGAAAAATACTTTCTTTAACTTTGGCTCATTCTATCTGTCCTAATTCTGAATACTCATTCATAACCTCCAGATACCGTATCTTTAATCAAGGACTTTTTATTCTTCTCTGAATATAAAACCGTCGCAAAGCACCACGATATGAATTTCTAAAGCTTGGGTAGACAAACATGATAACTGGTTGCTCTTTTAACTGTTTTAACGGAGAAAACTTGCATTCTATTTCTTCTTTTAATTACTATCTCTTACCTTCAAAACCTATTTGCATACCACTAAGAGAAGTTACCGTATGTCTAAATTTAATCAAATCTTGAAAATTATTCATCATTCTCTGAATATAAAACAATCAGTCTTGTATCAAAGTCTACTTTCAGATATACTAAGACGATTGACATCTAAACGTAACAATTAGTCATCATGGTATTCTGTAGCACTCAAATGGCATTAATACATTGACTAATCTAAGGTTTTTGCAAATTTCTTTTTATTTTACTGTCTTATTACTGTGAACAAGACTTTCAGATTTATCAATCTATCATTGTTAATTGAGTTACCTGTTTTCTTAATTTATTCATCAATTACTAATCGTTTTCGAGCTGCTCATATAAAAGTACTGTTTCGATATCTTTTGCTAGTACTATTCGAACAACCGTGACAAAATTGTCAATTTATTAAAATATGATCAATCAATATTAACGAACCTTTAGTATCTGATTTATCAAATGTTAAAATTAACTCTAATTTACATGTAAATTTTACTTGAAAACTTTTTTTTATTCTAATCGCAATATCCCGTTATTATACTGTCTTTTACATCAAAATTTTATTATTCATCTGTCAAGATATTTGTAAGTAATATCAACAATCATTAATTAGTTGATTATTGATAAAGTTCATAGTATATGATGCAATATGATCATGTAAATATTGTATTCAATATTATATCGTTGATATTGTTATTATTATTAATAATTGGATAAATTTTTGCATTTTACTTGTAAATGATAATCATTTATTTTCGATTATTAACAATATTATTGTTTATTAACGTATTTGATACATGGATAATATTAAATTACTGAAAATTTTTTATTCAGCAAATTATTCAACTTTATACTTCAAAATTTTGACATTCTTTTGGATATTTTAAGTCTTTTGATTATTAAAGGTATGATGAATAGACAGGTATTTAAAAATTGAGGCTTTTTGGCGACATTAATTGTAAATTTATGTTTTGTTTGTATTATTATTACTATTATTATTATGTAAATATTAATACATAAAAGGTAATTGAAGTAATTGACTGTTTTCTTAAATAATATTCCCTCTGAATATTTTTAAAATGTAGCTTACTTTTGTCCTTATTTAACTGATATTTTTTGTTTTAAACGAATAAAATGATTAAATGATATGATAATCATACGTTAACTCACTTAAAATATAATTAAAAAAATATTAAAAAAGTTCATCAAATGAAGGACAATCTCCATAATCATCTGCTTCATCATCAGAATCTTCATCATCAGCATCAATCAAAGTTATTGGTTCAAATTCTTCTTCCTCGATAAATTGTTTTTTGTTTTTTGATGGATCTGGTGCAAGAAGAGATAAATTGTATTTTACTGATACAAGTTTTATAGTACGAGTGTTTGTCAAAAGATTGCGATGTTTTGTTTTAATATTGCTGAAATCTTTCCAGTTACGTTCACATGCAGCTGATGTACAAGGAAAATTGAGATAAATTATTGCAAGCTTTGTCAGCTCTCTCATTGAACAAAAACCTTTCCACCAGGTGACAGGATCTAGTGTTTTTGCAGCATCCCATATTTCTTGTGATGACCAAATGGAACACTTGCCAATATATTGTGCTGTGAAAAAAATTATAATGAATCATTATGAAAATACATCAAAATGGTCCAGTGACAAGTTTATTTCAAGTCAAATTAAGAAGGCAAACTTACCAATATCATTGGCAATTTTAGAAGTATCCAAGCCAAGACTTTTGGCATGTTTATTTATGAAATCCATTGCAATTTCTACATCATCTTTACCCAAATTCATTACGAAAAAGTGACCAATCTAATTTCCATGTTAGCTGCATTATCAGTGACGACACCTTTCACTTTTTTGAATCCAACAGCACGTATTGCTGAACTTAAAATTTTACAAATGTATTTTGCAGTTTGTGCTTCTTCTTTAGATTCAATTGCTAGGTAAAATATAGGCTCTGGTGTCGTCATAACAATATTTGTAAAACCATTATCATTAACATCAGTCCAACCATGTGACATGATTGTCAATGTATCCGCACTATTTATTTTACCTTCAACTGCTTCGTTCACTTTTTCATATTCTGCATTTAACAATCTGTGTGAAATAACATATCGCGATGGTTTTTTAAAAGCTGGTCGCAGTGATGTAAAGAACGGTTTCCAGTAATAATTATCAAATACTGAAAATAGTAAATTGGTGGCAATCAATGCTCTGGCAAAAGCAGATACCCTTGAAGCTTCTTTTTGTTCTTGAGGAGTCACTTTGCCAAAAAAATAATCTATTTTTTTCTCTTTATCAACACCTTCATAAATATACATTTGTGTTGATGTCTTTGGTGTTAAATCATCAATGACATTGGTATTGGTGTTTGTATTAGAAGTGTTATTTTGACGAGTTGGTTCACTATTCAAAAAATACTTCGCACTTTCTAGACATTTATTGCACTTAAAAATCAAGGGATTAAGCATTCTTTAGCCATTAGATATATATTTTTGGCTACAAAACATAGATCGTCCTTTTTTGTATTCACTAGCATTTGCATTGTCTGTCAAAGTTACTTGGTCAAAGTATCTCCAAACCACGGACTCAGACCTTCCCATGATGTTCTTTTAGCCTTAAATTTTTTAAAACAAATTAACTTTACCATTTATTTAATAATTCAAATTATTATCAAATAAGAATTGAAAATGATTCATTGTTTTTTTCTTACCTTGACGACAATAATGTATAACCTTTAAACTTGAAATCCAGGATTTTTTTTCATTTGTTGAAAACGTATTTATCAAAGTTGATAAAAATAATAATAATGAATAATATTTAATCAACACTAAATAAATATATATTTTCTACAACCCGTATCTTACTAATTTTTATTTTGATGGCACCGGAACTGGTGACAGGCCGTGGTTGGGTCCCGATGAAGCTAGCTGACTCCTTAGTGGAGTCAGCCGACTTAAACGTGACATTGACTGGGTCCGAGGGTGAAACCGGTTGATGTCGTTGATGAGTCCAACCAAGCTCCCGATGTGCATGCTACCGAGGGTGATTTACGATATCGCTACGCTACATAGGTAGGGCGTTGCATATTGCTCGCTCTCTCGCACTAGTGTGATTACTCACTGTCAAAGTAACCTATAATCAAGTAGTCAAATGCATAGAGTGGTCTGGCGTAAGACCAGCGTGGCTGTGGATGGACTTTATGTTCGACTACTTGGTGCACTAGAGTGAGTAGGTGATAGAAGGATATTTGGTAAAGCCTACGAGGTACATATATCCTCGTTCTCGCATTGAATTAGGTTATGCGAGTTAGTTGAACCAAAGTCATGTTAATAACCACTGCCAGGGGGTTAGGTAAAAACTCTATACATTTTGGTAATGGTCCCTGAGTGAAGTTTCAGATTGGATATATTGCCCGTTAAGGGATTTATATCTGGTACAATTTATTTTAATAATTGACCCAATTAAAAATTTTGTTGTATATTTAATTTTAATCATCACTGAATTCGATTTTCTCAAATTATTATTTTATTTAGTTGTTGAATCATTAATTTATTTATTTTGTTAAATTATTAATTACTTATTGGTTTCATTAGTAATTTTTTTATTAGTTATATTAATAATTAATTTATTCTGGGGAAATATTCGAAGGTTTCACAACGACGCCCGAATAACCAAGCGTTGGTGTGAGCCTGAGAAAACTTTCCCAAATATGTTTTTCACATTTTATTTTATTTTATTTTTTGTTGAGGACAGTGTTGCGTTCGAGGTCATCGGCCTAATCCTGATTTTGCTCGAATTTGCAAAGTCTGCTCATAGAGACCACACTGCAAGTTCGAGGAATTGGCCGACGTTAGCTCATGCCGTCAAGGGATTAGGCACGGTAACTCGACACTGTCTAAACATTTATTTTATTTCATGTATTGTATTTCAGTTTATATATATATTTTTTTTCTTTTCTCGTTTTGTATTCTACAAGTTTTCTCTCTCTCTCTCTCTCTCCTCACTAACTTCTCTTTTCCGACGGAACATAATCCTCTCGTTGAGATAGTAGACGATCAACTCAACATTGCTTGAATAAAATTATTTAATAATTGATATATACTAATACGAAAAAAAATTTTCAATGATTGATGATTTGATTTAACATCAGTACGAGTGCGATGTGCTTTTGCACCCATGGCATCATCTTTTTTGAGTGTAGACGATTCCGTAAAAGACTCAGGGAAACCATGGTAAAACCTTGCCAGTCTCAGTCAACACTGACATTTGCGCGAAAATGGGTGTCACCCAGGTAGGAATCGCCCAGCCGTAACGATTGTAACAGGCTTGGTACAAGCTTGATTTCCAACCCTTGTGTCCCAAGTTTGTGTCTAGCCTATTACGATGGTCTGACCCTAGGCTCACACAGAGCCTTGGAAATCAGTCTTGTGTCAAGATTGGATTCTAAGTTTGACACAAGCTTGGATTACAAGTTTGTGTCAACATTGGATTTTAAGTTTGACACAAGCTTGGTATACCAAGCGTAAACATGACATTTATTTCGATTCATCCGGCATTATAATTGTGTCAAGCCTGTACTTTTTTTTTTACCCGGCCTCACACGAGCCTTGTGTCAAGCTCGTTTTATCAACAGTACTCTACATAGTCAGTGAGGTGTTCGCTATGTATCTATGTGTGGGTACGAGAACCCTCACTCCGTCTTGTTGCTTGAGACTCCGCTCTCTTCGCTTCTAGTCCGACCGCCAAGCCAAACGGTGCGTCGGAACTATACTTATAAATTTGTATTGGTGATGTGGCTATGCCACCTTACAACCAGTAATATAATTATTGTGTCTTGTTAAATTGTTATATTAAATAGTCTCATTATTAAATAAATTGTTTCATCATTATTAATATTTAAATATAAATTTCGTGTCTATCTTTTAAATTATTGTTTGAAATTAAATTAAATTATAAAATAAATAAAGTGAGGAATCTACACCTCACAATTGGCTCCCCACGTGGGGCACAAACCACGCGGTGAAAAAAAAGAGTAATAATTTATATAAATTAATAACTATAAATTTTAGTTGTGACGGAATTTCATAATTGGGTTCCCAACTAGCGGCACAAACCACGCGGTGAAAAAAAGAGTAATAATTTATATAAATTAATAACTATAAATTTTAGTTGTGACCAAATCTCATAATTGGTTTCCAACTAACAGCTTAAACCACGAGGTGAGAAAAAGAAAGAAAAAGAAAGATAAATATTTGATAAAAGAAAGAAATTGATAAAATTGTGAAAATTCAGTCGTGAGTACATATAATTGGCTCAAAATTATAATCTCAATCACGAGTGTGAGAAGAGAAGTATTGATGTGCAAAGTTATAAAAAGCATAAAATACATTACATTAAATTAAAAATAAAAATTGTTGAGAAAAATTTTTGCATATAAATTGGAAAAAAATCAACAAATCTTGTGAGTAAATAAAAATAATAATAATTTGTATATACGTGGCAACGAAGTGTTGAACACGCCATATTTGTGAAAATTTCATCAGAAAAATAAAAATAATAATAAAATCTGGATACACGTGGCAACCAAGCGTTGGGCACGCCTGATTTCATCAGAAAATAATAATAATAAATGTACTGTATGATAAAATAATACATGAAAATTAGACAAAATATTTCCATTCAAATTAATATGTGGTATAAAATAATTGATAATATAGTATTTAAAATATTAAAATAATTGCTCGTGTAAAATATAAAAAATAGAATGGAAAAATTAATGTCATTTGTATTGAACATGTGGCCAACATGTAAGCCAATAATTATTGGAAGGGCTGATGTTCAAAATCGAGATGCAGTATTGAATCAAATAGATATTATTGAAGAATTAATGGAAATAATAGATAGAACGGTTAATGTTGAGAGATTCAATACAACAATAATTGAATTTATAAAACAGGTAAAATGCATCACAGCGTCTATAAAAGAACTGGCAGTGATTCAAGGAGCATGTTCAGGTGCTACCGTGTGGTTGCATGTATCAAATGTTGATGTATCAAAATTCATGCGATGCAACATGAACAGAGGCTCATATGATGAGGATTATCATAAAATTCATGGTGATAAGGAGCTCGAATGTATACTGCATGCAATAATAAAAAACATGCAAGAAAATGGAGAAATAAATGATTATCATCAAATAAATATTGATGAAATAATAAATAATATATGTATTGAGAGTGTATGTGCGGCAGTCATGAATAGAATAAATGATCAGCAGGGGGGTGATTCCTCAAAAAATGCTGATCATGGTGATAAAATAAGTTGTGATCAACAAAATCAAGCAATGGTTGTTGATAATCAAGATAAGAATAAATTCAATGTTGTGATGAATAACCACAACAATCAAAATGATAAAATAAATTGTAATCAACAAAATAAATTGAATTTTGTTGATAACATATGTGAAAATAAAAGTGTTGATAATGTATGTAAAAATGAAGATAAAATCATCGTCATGCATGAAAATCACAACAGTCATGGTGAAATAATAATTTGTGATCAACAAAATCCAGCACAGATTGTTGATAGTAAAAATAAATTAATAAATGTTGTGAATAATAATCACAATGAATACACTGAAAAAACAAATAATTACCATGGAAATGAATTAAATATTGTGCATGAAAATCACAACAATTGTGTTGATAAAATGAATAATTGTCACCAAGTAATTTGTGATAATAATATGTGTAAAAATAATATTAATAATAATAATTTAAATGACAGTGAAAAGAAAATTCATTTCAAGGTCATGAATAATAATATTGAAAAAATAAATACTTGTCAACAATACAAAATAGATTGTGCAAAAAATAAACATAAAAATAAAATAAAATCAAAATTGGTAAATACCAAAATGATAAATGATGATAAAATTAAATGCAAATAAAAATTAAATTGTTTGCATTTAATAAATGATAATGATAGGCACTTCAATAAATCCAAGCATGATGTTGATGGTAAATTTGGAGGCAGGAAAAAATATTATGGTCACTGGGACTTGTGTGATATATATGTCTTGGATTGTCAATTAAGTAATGGAGATGGAAAATCAAGTTGGCTATTGTCATTTGCCTCATGCCAAGGACCAGGTGGCTTGCTAGCTGTATCTATGTGTGAGCTTCAATGGCGCATTCAATATATGCCATGTGAGGACCAAATTATATTATGGTGGATGCTACTCCTGCAATATGCTGGAAATATTCAATGAGTGGCGCAAAGTCATCAAAATTTTATAAAAATTATAAAATATATATTATATCTTTTTTATAAATAATTTAATTAATAATTTTTATATTAGTTTTAAATTGTAAATATTTGAGGTCAAATTTTAAACAAGATAATTTTAATTTTAAAAAAAATGACTGATATAAATTTTTAAATTTTAATTTTACTTATTATTATGTTGAATATTTTCAAGGTCAATTTTAATTTTTAAAAAAAAGATAATTTAATTTTGTTTAATGATCATTGAGAAATTCTAATTTTGTAATAATAAATATTGTTTGTTATTATGTTGAATATTTTATGTATATTTGTAATTATGTATGTATAAGTTTTATTTTGGAGTCATCAAATATTGAATAATTGTATTATGTCTATTTTTTTAATTGTATGAAAAAAAATAAACATAATAGGGGGGTACTGTAGCGAGATAGAATATTTGATGTCTCCCACCACACTGGCATGTCATGTGACATAGTCAGTGAGGTGTTCGCTATGTATCTATGTGTGGGTATAAGAACCCTCACTCCGTCTTGTTGCTTGAGACTCCGCTCTCTTCGCTTCTAGTCCGACCGCCAAGCCAAACGGTGCGTCGGAACTATACTTATAAATTTGTATTGGTGATGTGGCTATGCCACCTCACAACCAGTAATATATTTATTGTGTCTTGTTAAATTGTTATATTAAATAGTCTCATTATTAAATAAATTGTTTCATCATTATTAATATTTAAATATAAATTTCGTGTCTATCTTTTAACTTATTGTTTGAAATTAAATTAAATTGTAAAATAAATAAAGTGAGGAATCCACACCTCACAATACCCGGGTGGTTGACGTGATAGAGCATCGGAATTCCACGTGAGAGACCTAGGATCGATCCCCCAGTACGCCGTTTATTTTCGCTCAAATTATTATCGTTAATTCAATTTGGATCGTGTAAATAATAATAATGTCAAAAATAATAAATTAATAATAATAGTTATTTTTATTTATTCATAATTTTTTTTGCAAGACTGTGTCAAGCTTGGATTCGAAGCTTGTGTCATGCTTGGAATCGAAGCTCGACACAAGCAAATACATGGTTATCATTCCAAGCTCTTACCAAGCCTGACACACGCTTGGAATCCAAGCTTGACACAAGCTTCGAAGCCTGGAATCCAAGGTTGACACAAGCTTGTACCAATCGTCGATTCCTACCTGGGCACTACCGAGGCTACTCATAAACTGGCGGTATTAATTAGTAGATGATTACCTCTCGGACCAGACCTCTAATTATTTTTGGGAGCGCGAGATCTGCCAAATCTCGTTACAATATATAAATAGATATTATAATATCTATGGGCGTTTGGATTTATTATTCGCACTCTTCCCTTTAAATATATATATATATATATATACATTTTGTTGATTTGCGTACTCAACTTTAATGTTCGGTTTATTTTATATTCGATAAAAGAGGAGTTAATTTTATTTTTATTTATAATTTTATAAAAACCGCGATTCTATGTAGATTTCTATTTCATGGTTACCTCGATTCTATGTAATTTATGTATTATTTATTGCTCGAAAATTATATAATGCATGTGGTGATAACGAAGTAGATGGTATGTTGATTAAATATCTCTTTGCTTCTCTATTATCCGATGCATTTGAAAGCCAAAAGCTATATGAATACATAGATAGTCAATATAAAACAAATATAAATAATTATCGGGAAAACGCCAGTACGTTTCATGATGTTTTGTAACGTGACATTTGTTACCTCCTCACGTGATTAATTGGTCTTACCTTAAGGCCAGTAATTTTCAAAATACAATAATGTCGGCAATTTATTTTTTTTCTGTCAATATGCCGTTAAAACAGCAGAAACTTTGGCAATAAAGATAGACTCGATAGGAAGGAGATTTTAATTTTCCATCCGTTAAAATCACAAACGGCGAACTTATGATACAACTTAACGAATAAAAGAAATCCATTAGTTCACGTAGTCACTACCTGAAAATTAGACCTTAAAATTTACTCTGATGGGTTGCCTGCGGTTACTTAGTATGTTGTTGTTGGAGAGAGGGCTGGGTAAAGAACGTAAGAGGATTGCGTCATTGGAAAAAGTGGTAATTTTATTACAGTTATTTAACTGGGGTAAAACAATTAAAACGGTCAAAACACATGAATTCATGATAACAGTCTTCATTTATTACAATACTTAATACTAATTTACAAAAGAAAAAGGGGCAATTAGATTAAACTAAATGGTGAATTTACGGAGTTCACAACAAAAATAATACAAAAATTACGCTGATTGACCATTATTAACTGGGGGCGAGAATTATCAGGGGTGACGGGAAAACTCCACGTACAAGGGGGAAATACAGGGCATGCCAAGGCTCTCGAGGTGTCTCGCCAGATAACCAGTGCTTCAAGTTCCGGTGAACTGAGAGAGCAAGAGCCAGCTCTCGCCTCTTTTTATGCGGTGGACGATCTTTTTTAGTAGGTGTAATCCTCACTAGTTGTAATCTCCACAGGGACGCCATCCACCAGATTTCTTAATTATCATGTGAATTGGACTCGAATAAAGGCTTCTGGATGGACGACAAATACCTTGTTCCACAAGTATCTAGAATTCAGCTATTGCTGCAGTCAATTTTTCACCAGAGATACGACGAGGACGATCTGACGCTGGTTGACCAGTAGTTTCTATATGATGAGCTACTGACGAGTTGACAGATGCTTCTCGTTTTACAGGTGAGATTGTGATATCAATATATTCTTCAAGAAGATTATTGATATCGACAATTGCGTTGTTCAAAGAACTGATAGTAGTGATACCAAATTCTGTTGTTTTTTTAGCTACACCATGTGCTGAGAATTGTGTTTCAGCATCGATGAGCTTTTGCTTTTTTAAGTCAATAAGTAAGTTATAATGAGTTAAAAAATCTGCACCAATAATAGGTGTTTTGATGTCAGCAACGGTGAATGACCACTTGAATGGTCGACGTAGTCCAAAGTCCACATTAATTATGTGATCACCATATGTTTGGATAACTGTTTGATTTGCAGCAAATAGTGTGAAGTCACCAGCAATGTTGTTGCACTTGATTGTAGAACGTGGAATAACTGAGACCACTGATCCAGAATCAATAAGGAAACGAATTTGTGTTCTTTTGACATGAAGACGAGTTTCTTTAATATTGCTGATGCTGTTTATATTTATGCTGTCGTTGCTGCAGTTGTTGTTGTTATTGTTGCCGATTTGGTTGCTGTCGTCATTTGTTTTTAATGACGACAGCTCCATTAGTTTTCGGATTTCATAGATTGCCATGCAGAATTTTGAGAACATGTATCTAAGCATTTTCTTGCATTGTCACCAAATCTTCTGTGATAAAAGCACAGATTATTGCTTGGACTGTTTGAGCGTCCACGTGATTCGGATCTTGACCTTGATCTAGATCTGTATTCTTTCTGTAATTTGTCAACTTTATTAGAGAGAGTCTTGATTAGTTTAAAGACCTCTGATATTGGCGATTCATGATTGGCAATAGCTTGAACAGATGCTTGTTTTTGAGAACTGGCGATGGCACATGAAGAAGTATCGTATATTTTGTCTGCCATCTCAGCTACTTTGTCCAGATCTTCATGCTCACACATGGCTAACAACACACGCATTTGCTCTGGGAGTTTTTCTAAAAATATTGTTCTTAGTACAGTTGCAT
This sequence comes from Aphidius gifuensis, assembly GCF_014905175.1. NCBI lineage: Eukaryota > Metazoa > Arthropoda > Insecta > Hymenoptera > Braconidae > Aphidius > Aphidius gifuensis. The sequence goes on along the minus strand of NC_057791.1, from coordinate 8,147,502 downwards.
TGCACTCACCAGATGCTGAAGTTTTTATGTGTGCATGTATTTCAGTTGGCTTTTTACCAATAGATTCATCGCCTCGAAACATGCGTCTGAGTCGTGCTCTTGTTGTTTGAGCAAAGCTTTGTAAAATGCGATCTTTGAGTGTGTTGAATTTGTCCATTGTTGGTGGATTGTTATCTAAATTACCAACTAACATCAATACATCACTCTCAAGATTCATTAAGACTTGTGAAAATTTATCTTCGTCGTTTGTAATGCCACCAAGTCGTAGTGCTATTTCAACTTGTGTCCACCAAAGTTGGGGTTGCAGTTTATCAAACTTGGAAAGAACTATACGTTGTGATCTTGGATTAGGTGTCCAACCTTGTTGCTCGTTGATCAAACGTAGTCGTGCTATTTCTTCTTGAAGTTGAGTAAAACGTTCATCATCATTCAGCTTTTCTTTTTCTAAAATTTGTTTTATTGTAGTGCTGATTTGATAATATTGCTCATCATTTAATGTTCTTTGTTCATCATCTTCCAAGGTGGCTTTGTCGAGATCATCTTGATCATTTTCAAGGGGTTGAGTATCAATTGAGTCTTGTATAGTGGGAAATTGTTTATACAATTGGTCGAGAGATATCAATTTTGCCTCAGCCTGGGTACGTGAACGCCCTTCTTCTTGGAAAAACTTAAACATTGATGTAACTTGCCGTTTAACAACACCTCGTTGTTGGATCAATTTGAGCGAGCTATAGTTTTACCTAAAAAATCTGTACAAGCGTAATCTCTACATGGAAAAACTGTACATGAGCAATTTGTACAATTAAAAACTGTACATTTTCAATCTGTACATGATCAAGAGCTGTACAATCGCAAACTGTACAAACCTATCGAAAAGGGTTATAGAATATTCCAATTTTTTGGAATTATTTTTTACAAAAGATGGCAGCACTAGTGTTATTCTAGATTAGGCTTAAGCAGGATAAAGAAAATTAGAATGCAGGAGTACGTTCCAAAACCTCCGCACGGTTCGGTATATCAAAATGGCGGCGATTCTACCTCATATATTTAATACGACTATTCAATGCATTTTTGCTTGTATTTTTGAAATTAAATATTAATTATAAATAATAAATGTTCATAGATAATTTTGAGGAAAATTTTTTTGTAAAATAGAAACTAGAAAAATAACAAGATGATTTTATGGAAAAGTAAAAGTTAATATATTTTTTTTGTTAATAAAGCATCTGTCAAAAACATAACCTAAGTTAAAAATATGATGATACGATTGTTCAGCTCTCACAGCTGAACAGTATGGTTGATATAGCTTAACTCAGTAACTGTACGCAAGTTCGGTTGCTGTAACCGAACTTCCATGAAGCGGAACTTTGTATAGTTGTGGCAACCAGAAGTATAGTGGCATTCGCCAGAAATTTTTTTTTCCGTGTATGCTTTCCTATAAGTGGGCTGTTCGGATTCATTAGGTGCCTTCTTTTGTGTATTTATTTTTTTTCCCAGTTTATTTTCGCAAATGCGAAGTTGAATGTGCTGCCAGCAAAAATTCAGTTTGCAACAAGGTAGGACATGAGGGGATGGTTCAGCCATGTTTTAATTCTTATTTTTTAAGAATTTTTTGTTCGATGCCACTGATCTCCCCTCATGTTACATACTATGCGCATGTGTATGATCATGCACATTGAAGTGAAAAAAAATGAATACACAAAAGAAAGCACCCATTACGGTGCAGACAATCTCTCTGTCATACTCCTCGACAAAAATTTTTTGCGCATGTTCGAATAATCCGTTCAGTTCACACGTAAACACAATGAATTTGTGTGCGTTGCCGAATGTTTCCGAGCTCCCACTCGAATAATGATTCGGACATGCGCAAAAGATTTTTGTCGAGCAGTATGACTGCGACAAAACCTCGTTCGGCTTGGTATTTCAAGATGGCGGCGATTCAAATCAACTCCATATTTCACCCTATGTAAATCAGCATTTCTATATATGGCAGCCGCATGGTGGTACTGTCATCACATTGTAAAAAATGCGCAACGGTTTCTGCATTCATTATTATTATTATTATTGTTCGTTTGGACAGATCAATTTGACTTTTTTAATTTATATTTATTTTTGTAGAAAATAATTTTTGAAAGGAAACTTCTTATTGGAGTGTAATAAAAAAATTTAAGTGCCTGCTAGCGTCACGCTAGATATCCCCAGCATATGTCACGCTGAATGTTCTATGACTGTCATGCGCTGTATATTATTCACTAGTGTGTGCATCTGGGAAAAGAAGGTCGTACGAACAAAAAGCCAAACAATTTAGCATGACCACTGAGATTCACGGTAATTTGATATGTTTTTTGCAATAAAAAAACTAGCGACAGAAGGTTAAACTTCTCCCTGGTGGAAATAGTACTCCAGCATTCCAGCATTGGCTTTTCTCATTTCGGAGTTACCCGGCTAATTCATGTCGGAGAAATTACTCCGGCATAAGATCAGTGCCAGAGAAATGATTCTGGCATGAGATCAGTGAAGGAGAAATTATTATGGCATTGGATCAAGCTGAAGAAATAGAAACCAAAACCAGCCTGTTTTGTACTACGCAGTAGCAAACTGACTTTTTGCTTGCTGCACATGCCCAGAAATAAATTGAAAAAAAAATAAGAAGACTAGAGACCCTACTAGTCTTCTTGGCTTAGCCAATGCACGGAGTGTCGCTAGAGATATTAGGTGCTTTCTTTTGTGTATTTATTTTTTTTCATCCTAATGCGTATGATCATGCACATGCGCAACTGATGCAAACTTGAGAAAAGAACAGTGGCGCCGAACAAATAATTCTTGAAAAATAAGAATTAAAACATAGCTGATCCAGCCCCTCATATCCTACGCTGTTGCAAACTGGCTTTTTGCTGACTGCGCATTCAACTGCGCATGCGCGAAAATAAATACACAAAAGAAAGCACCTAGCAATATATTGGATTGAGTTCCCTTTCACTCACGCATGCGCACATTAAATCTTGTACAGTCATTTTCAAAACAAACTAGTACTACACGATATAAAAGTTAAATTCTATTTCAGTTGTCTTAACCAATTTTACATAGTTGACATGACTGTACTGACAAGGACAAAAGACCATCTATTGAGTTTCTTTCTCGGCGACACAAAGTTCAGC